>NC_059426.1:5018825-5045523 GCF_021028975.2 Sphaerodactylus townsendi
GGGGCTAACAATCTCCTTGCCCTTCCCCCCTCACAACAAACAGTCTGTGAGGTGGGTGGGGCTGAGAGAGCTCAGAAGAACTGTGACCAGCCCAAGGTCACCCAGCTGGCGTGTGTGGGAGTGTACAGGCTAATCTGAATTCCCCAGATAAGCCTCCACAGCTCAGGCGGCAGAGCGGGGAATCAAACCCGGTTCCACCAGATTAGATACACAACCTCTTAACCTCCTACGCCACTGCTGCTCCTATCGAGAGTAATGCGTTTTGTTTAGCTGTTCTGTGTGGCAGGGCGGCATCCACACGCTATTGAATTCTGTGTAATTCTGCTATAGCGATCGTTCATAGCAGTGTTCAACGCTATGTGGATGCACCCTTGGTTGAGGCTTTTTTGGGGAGGAAAAATGCTGGGTATTCTTTGCCGTGGCACTTGGGAACTGACTTCCCCCCCTTTGGGTTGTTAGTCATCTGGAGCCCTTTAGAGATAGACAAGATTTAGATATTTTAAAAATAAACAAAATGTAGAAAACCTTTTCATGAAATGAAGTCAAACACTGTGACTAATCGCAAGAGCTCCAATTGGGAACATCCGGGCTGTCTGAATATGCCCTGCGGACCTTTTTGCAGGTATTTTGAAGCTGGAGTTTGACCAGGAGTGTGAGCCAAATGGGATTTTATTCCTTAACTCAGTGGTTCCCACCCTGGGGTATGTGCCAAAGCATTTGGGGGGGGGGGGGTATGCGAAAAAAATTACGTAATGGGTTTGCTAATATGGGGGTACAGTGGCAGGGAAATGGGGTGCCAAGGGGGGGGGGAAAGGGTTGGGAAACACTGCCTTCACCCCATGGCTTGCAGCGTGTGGCCCTGTGCCAGCCACGCCGGCAGCATCCATAGCAGCCCAGGATGATTTTATAATGTCTGAAGTTGTTTTGTTGTTGTTGTTGTATTTCAGTGGTGGCAAACCTGTGGCACGGGTGCCAGAGGTGGCACTCAGAGCCCTTTTTGTTGGCACGCACACACAGAGTCGCCCCCCCACCCCCACACACATCTAGGCTGGCCTGGGCCACTAGGCTCGATTATTAGCATTATACCCTGTTAAGAGCTGTTAAACCCCACTGATTTTCATGCGAAGAACTAAAGCGCGATCCTTTACCTGGGAGTAAGCTCGGTTGCTGGCAATGGGGCTTGCTTCTGAGTAAACCCTCCTAGGGTCATGATTCACCCATTCGAAGCGCTGCATGGATGCTTCACCAAGCTTACTCCCAAGTAACATGCGCCTTGGAGCCAACTGTTTTTTCTAAACTAAAAGCTCACTAGTCCGTTAAATTGCCGTGTTGGCACTTTGCGATAAATAAGTGGGTTTTGGGTTGCAATTTGGGCACTCGGTCTCAAAAAGGTTCGCCATCACTGTTCTATTTGGTCTGATTTTAATTGTATTTGTGTGTGTGCATTGTACTCATAGCCATCTTTGATGCAGAGTGAGGTACAAATATTTAAGCTGGTGGGTCTGTTTTGCATCTCCCTCTCAGGATTTGGGGGTGGTCAAGGAACGGGGTGGGGTGGGAGTCAAGGTGTCATAGTGTGCCCAAAGTTTATATTGATGTGAACCGCCCTGAGCCCTTTGGGGGAGGGCGATATATAAATTGAACAAATAAATAAATAAAAATAGATGGGAGAATCCTGCCCGACGACCCCAAGAAGGGACAACCTCTGGCACAGGTGTCAAATTCACAGCCCTCCAGATGTTATGGAGTACAGTTCCCATCATCCCCTGCCAGCTCATGCTGGCAGAGGATGATGGGAACTGTAGTCCATAACATCTGGAGGGCCGCGAATTTGACACCTGTGCCTGAGGAGAAACTCTGTGGGTAGAGACGCGTCGCATGGAAGACCCCGCCCCCTTATTCCCGCAGCCAATCGGAGCCCGAGACTGGAAGGCCGTGATTTGAAGTCCGTCGCTGGGCGAGGGTGGGAGGGGGCTGTCCCAGGAGGAGTCGGGGCGGTTGCTAGGCGACGGGACGCTCTCCTGGGACAACAGTGGGGGCGGGGCCTGATTCCTTCCCCTCTTGCCCTGGGCGGTCTACTCGGAGTAGGGGCGTGCAGTCATGAGTAGCGATCAGGTGAGGGGGGTGGGAGCTCGGGGGGGGGGGCGCGGAGGTGGGGGGGGTGTCCAAGGAAGGGGGCTCGGCCGGTCACACCCCCTCCACTTAGCGTGCAGCCGCCCTCCGGGGTTGCCAACCTCCAGGCGGGGGCTTGCGATCTCCCGGGAACTGTGGCTGATCTTCAGGTGCCCGGGACAGCTGATTATTTATTCGTTCAATACTATTGATTCTATTCTCCTGAGAAAAAAGAGGACCCCAGGGCCACCTTTTATATTAATATTTTAATTAATGTTATTTGCATTAATATTACTGTTCATACATATATTATATTATTGGAAATATCTTATGGTTTTCGCTGCTTTTAAATGTTTTAATTGCTTATATTGTCTTTTTAATGTTGTACACCGCCCAGAGCCCCTTGGGGATGGGGCGGTATATAAGTTCAAAAAATAAAATAAATAAATAAATAAATAAATTATTAATATTGTTGTGGAATAGTGGCTAAGAGCAGGTGCACTCTGATCTGGAGGAACCGGGTTTGATTCCCCGCTCAGCCACCTGAGCTGTGGAGGCTTATCTGGGGAACCAGATTAGCTTGTGCACTCCCACACACGCCAGCTGGATGACCTTGGGCTAGTCACAGTTCTTCTGAGCTCTCTCAGCTCCACCTACCCCACAGGGTGTTTGTTGTGAGGGGGAAAGGACAAGGAGATTGTAAGCCCCTTTGAGTCTCCTGCAGGAGAGAAAGGGGGGATATAAATCCAAACTCTTCTTCTTCTAATTGTTTTTATTAATATTTTTGGTCTTTTATTGGACTGTACATTTTATTGTTGTGCCCAAAGTTCATCAATTGTTGCAGAATTATGTTGTGAGCTGCCCTGACCCCTGTTTTGGTGGGAAGGGGCAGTATTTCATCACCATCACTATTGCTGCGAGCAGGCAGGAAAGGGGGGGGGGGAGAGAAATGAACAGGGGCAGCCATTGATATCCTTCCCCCCCACCCAGCCCCCCATCTGGCCTTGGGGGAAGGCAGGGTTTAGGGACGGGAGACACCTCAATAGAGTATAATGCCATAGTACATAGGTGTCAAACTCGAGGCCCTCCAGATGTTATGGACTACAGTTCCCAGCAGCCTCTGCCAGCATGATGCTGGCAGGGGATGATGGGAACTGTAGTCCATAACATCTGGAGGGCTGCGAGTTTGACACCCATGAAATTTTGGGGGCATGAGCCTTGAAGGGTCAACACTGCCCAAGATTTCCTCTTGAAGGCTTATACCTCAAAAATCTGGTGGGTCCCCAAGGTGCTACGAGGCTCTAAGTAAAGTGTGAGCTGCGGTCCACCTACCTGAGAAAGCGGCACCTCTATTTTCTCACAATACTAGAACCAGGGGGTATCCATTGAAAATACTGGGGGGAAGAATTAGGACTAATAAAAGGAAACACTTCTTCACACAACGTGTGATTGGTGTTTGGAATAAGCTGCCACAGGAGGTGATGATGGCCACTAACCTGGATAGCTTTAAAAGGGGCTTGAACAGATTTATGGAGGAGAAGTTGAACTATGGCTACCAATCTTGATCCTCCTTGATCTGAGATTGCAAATGCCTTAACAGACCAGGTGCTCGGGAGCAACAGCCGCAGAAGGCCCTTGCTTTCACCTCCTGCACGTGAGCTCCCAAAGGCACCTGGTGGGCCACTGCGAGTAGCAGAGAGCTGGACTAGATGGACTCTGGTCTGATCCAGCTGGCTTGTTCTTATGTTCTTATGTTCTTATGAGGTGGAACGGAGGTTAAATCAGAAGTGGCGCTTTTTAGCTTCTGGCGTGACCCTCAGATTTAACCCTTTAAAAGAACGTGAACAAATCCAAAAGATTGCAACGGCGTTAAGGGGATATGAACTGATCTATGCTTTGGACCGAGGGGCTTACGGGTACTTGCAGACACAAAAATGTGCATGTTATGTTTTCGGCACCAGAGGGCATTCTTTCCCCAGGTTGGCTGCGAACATTTAAAACAAGCCTTGTTATTTAAAATTACTTTAGAATAGGCAGCGTGGGTGCGTTCTTTTGAAGTAGATGGAACTTTGTGTGTGTGTGTGTGTGTGTGGGATATTTAGTGTAAAGTAAATAGGCTGGATTAACTCTCCCTCCCTTCCGCAAAATGCCTTCCCCCCCTCCTCTGACATTTACTCAAAACATTCCCGCTGTTTGAGGCAGAAGCAGGTGGCATCCCCGTGTTTGTTGAAGGAGAATTTAATATATTCGCCTCATTAGTGGGAAGTTGATTGCAGGATGGCATCCGCGAGGAAAACAAGAATCCAGCCCGTGCGCTTCAAAGTTGCGCGGTTGAAAAGGGAGCTAATCCCAACTGCAGCTGTTCGTATATTTTTAAAAATTAGTTTTTGAAATGTAAACCCAAGCAGGCGTTTTGTTTGACAGCTGGGGTGCCTGCAACTTTTGGGAGCACTGCGCAGCTCCACCCGTGGGGCTTTTGAGACGGCGAGAAGGCCGATCCATTGTCTGCATCGGTATGGGAGGGGTTCTCCACAGGAGAAAAATAACTGAATTCCCATTTTCACAAAAAATCAGGAGTTACCTAAATATCAAGTATGCAGTGGGGCATTACTGGGACCTTGATCCTCTTTCATAAAAAGCCAGTTCTCCATGGCAGGGGTGTTGAACCTATTCTCTGAACTGAACAGGAGCAGCAGTGGCGTAGGAGGTTAAGAGCTCGTGTATCTAATCTGGAGGAACCGGGTTTGATTCCCAGCTCTGCCGCCTGAGCTGTGAAGGCTTATCCGGGGAAGTCAGATTAGCCTGTGCACTCCCACACACGCCAGCTGGGTGACTTTGGGCTAGTCACAGTTCTTCCGAGCTCTCTCAGCCCCACCTACCTCCCAGGGTGTTTGTTGTGAGGGGGGGAAGGGCAAGGAGATTGTAAGCCCCTTTGAATCTCCTTATAGGAGAGAAAGGGGGGATATAAATCCAATTCTTCTTCTTCTCCTCCTCCTCCTCCTCCTCCTCCTCCTCTCAAGGGACTGGATCCAGCCTCCTGGCCACATGTTTGACATCCTTTCTTATTGTCTTAGTTCAGCCAGTTTCACTATTAGGCCAAATATCAACTCTTGGGGGGTGGGGGTGGGTGGGATTTCTTAGGGGAAAACTGCCTTCCGGCACCATAGTCCTGATCCGTAGTCACCCACTGCTGCAGTGGTTGTGAAACAGGAATATAAAAGCGGTGGGAGATGTACTCTCAAATATCTGGCATCTTATCTAGCCGCCTATGGGCTAGTTGCTCTGTTTAGGACTGCCTTGTTCAGAAGCCTTTTTGGCCTGGTTCCAAAGGTGCCAGATCCAGGTTGGGAAACTCCTGGGGGTTGGAGAATGGAGCCTGGGTAGAGCAAGGACCTCTCTGGGGTTCAGGGCCACCGAGTTCATCTTCCATCACGTCTGTTTTCTCCAGGGGGACTGACCTCTGGAGTCTGGAGATGAGCTAACATTCGAGAATATCCCCCTAGACCACCTGGAAGCTGGCCTCCCTGCCTGGTTCAGAGAGATTTCTTTGGACAGGTGGGCTCTTTGACAGTCCCTTTTTAGTGGCCCGAGTGGAGGCCAGCCACATCATCGAGGGGCCGGGGACCACCAGCATTCCTGGTGCCTAATTATTATGCCTAACTAGCGAGGCCCGGCCACGCGTTGCTGTGGCTTATTGTGGTGAAATGGGAAAGGAACAGTAGCAGCGAATCAATTGCAGAGGCCAGCAGTACGTGCTCATGCAAACACGCAGCCTGATACTGTGCGATGTCAGTGATGTGTGTGCCCGCATTCCCTGGGAATGGAAAAGGCACCCTCCCACAACATCTAGGCTATTACGCTGGTCATGATCCTTTACCTGGGAGTAAGTTTGGTTGGTGGCAATGGGTGTCAGCTTCTGAGGGGAAACCCTCTCTGACGGGCGCCGGACGCCAGCCATTCAAAGTATGCTGTCACAGTTGCTGTACTGAGCTTACTCCCGAGTAATGCGAGCCGGGTTTTCTTAACTGTCTCTGCAATATTCAGGGAATCTAGGGTGCCTGGCCCATCCCTCCCGCCCCTTGCAAGTCAGCCTCTCACTCTCTTTCCTCCTCACTTCTCTTCCCTTGCATGCCACCTCCCTCCCTCCCTTCCCCCTCTCCCTCCGCCTAGGGTGGGTGGGCTTCATATCAAGATGTAGGGCCCCTGCCTCCCTCCCCTGCATGCCACAGCTCACCTGTCTCCCCTCTCTCTCACTCTCTTTCTTTCCCTTGCTTGCCTCCCCCCCACCCTCCCTTTCCTCCTCCCCCCCCTCTCTTCCCTTGCATGCCACCCAGTGGTGGGATCCAAAAAATTTTAGTAACAGGTTCCCATGGTGGCGGATTCAGAACTGCATATGAGCGCCAATGGGGCTGGGCTGGGCACTCGATCGGGCGTGGCCGGCCATTCCAGGGGCGGGGCATTACTACAAGGGGCTGTGGCAAGGATGTAGCCACTGTGCCGGGTCCTGCGGGAAACGTAATGCATGTGGTGGCTGCCAGGCAGCCACGCACGCTGGTGCACCTCCCCTGCTAGGATCTGCTTCAAGTTCTGCGCGCCACTTCTGAGAGAAGGGGCTTAATCTAAGGCAAAAATCACGTGGCAAAATCACCAATTAGTAACCCCCCTCTCGGCACACACAAATAATTAGTAACCTACTCTCGGGAACCTGTGAGAACCTGCTGGATCCCATCTCTGATGCCAAATTCCCTCCTCTCAGTGGCAGTGGGAGGTTAAGAGCTCGTAGATCTGAATCTGAAGGAACCGGGTTTGATTCTCCGTTCCTGCTCACGCCTGAGCTGTGGAGGCTTATCTGGGGAATTCAGAGTAGCCTGTACACTCCCACACACGTCAGCTGGGTGACCTTGGGCTAGTCACAGCTTCTCGGAGCTCTCTCAGCCCCACCTGCAGCCTCACATACAGGTGTGTTTATTGTGAGGGGGGAAGGTCAAGGAGATTGTCGTCAGCCCCCTTTGAGTCTCCCTCCCCTCCAGGAGAGAAAGTTGGGGATATAAATCCAAACTCCTCCCTCCCTCCTTCTTTCCTCTTCTTCTTCTCCTCCTCCTCTCCCTCCTCTCCCCTCTCCCTCAGGTGTATGTGTGTGTATGTGCTTTCTACTTCCACTCGGGAGTTACTGCCTCTATGTGCTGTTTCCACTGCTCATCTTTTTGGCCATCTGAGTGAACATCTCTAAGGGCAATCTGAACATTCTAAGGGTGACAGTTTCACACAGGCCCCTCCCTGTCCTTCACCAGGGAGCGCCAGGAAAAAGGTGTTTTTACCTGGGCCAGGTATGAAATTTCAGGTATGTGAACATCTGAAAACACTCTCGCCTGACTGACTATAGTGGCTGGGAATTTTCAGAGGAATTGGCCCAGCAGTTACTGAGGTACCCTGTCATCAACACATACACGGTTAGCTTTTTTAATATATAGATAAAGGTTATTGTATTGTAAGGAAAAGGTTGCTGAGAAGTAGAATTCAAACTGTCCTGGAATGCATCTGAATTCAGGCAGATTTGTTAATCTTGTAAACAATGTAGATTTTAATCACATATGCTTTATGAACAACTGAATTAACAAGTGTAGTTTACCAGCTATGCACCATAGCTTCCACATGTCCCCCTTCTGATTCTGGGTTCTTAAACACATCGGAAAAGGCTTATTGAACCCTTAGATTATCAAGGCTGTTCATAATTTTTCTATGTAGATTAAAGAAAATAAATATATCCCAATGATATATTATATATAATCTGCCAGAGGCACAGAACTGTAACACACATGATAGACTTAAAATCAAATCAAAATGGATGCCTTATATTATAGTATCTGGGAAACCCTCATTTGGGAAACAGTCGTCTTTATTTTGTTGGGGAGAACCACACCTCGTGCGTGTGTTTCCCTTGAAAAGTAGCAGAGCGGCACAGAGGCTGAACACAGGGAAGCTTACCTGGGCACACGCGCGCGGCTGAGCTGGCCAGAGAGAACTTCAGACACAAAAGAAAGTCAGAGTCGTTTGTAGTTTCTAATCTAATGAAAAGAGTATTTATCAGTGAACTCCATTCTGGGTAGAAAGGTGGAGAGAGAGGTTCACTATCTAGTCCAGCGTTGGCGAACCTTTTCGAGACCAAGTGCCCAAATTGCAACCCCAAACCCACTTATTTATCGCCAAGTGCCAATACGGTAATTTAACCTGAGGTTTTCGTTTAGAATACTGAGGTTTTCGTTTAGGAAAAAACGGTTGGTTCCGAGGCGTGCATTACTCAGGAGTAAGCTTGGTGGTAGTCGGTGGCTTTGCTTTGAAGCAACCGTGCAACTCTTCCAACGGGTGAATCACGACCCTAGGAGGGTTTACTCAGAAGCAAGTCCCATTGCCGGCAACCGAGCTTACTCCCAGGTAAAGGATCGTGCTTTAGTTTAACAGCGCTTAACAGGGTTACTTACACTACTTCCCCAAAACTAGATCTTAGGTTTAATGCTAATAATTGAGCCCAGCGGCCCAGGCCTGCCTAGATGTGTGTGGGGGCACTCTGTGCATGCCCACAGAGAGGGCTCTGAGTGCCACCTCTGGCACCCGTGCCATAGGTTCGCCATCACTGATCTAGTCTAATCTAGCTGGATGGAGGCGGATGCGTAGGAGACACATCCTCTCCCTAGGCATGGTGAAGGTAAGATGGAGAGTTTCGACAAGAAGGCGGAAGCAAGGGAGGAAGTCCCTAAGAGTATCAGTCTACATCAAAGGGATAGAGTCAGCATGATAGAGTAAAGGTGACAAATTCCTAAGTCCCTATCTAGCCACTAGCTCGCTAGTAAAAAACCCCTCTGTAGGATGAGGCAGGAAACAGCGTAAAGTCCCTTTCTTCCAACATATTTCAAGTGCTGTCCCTGTTTTGAGTAGAAACAGTTTGCTTTGGTGGCATATCATCGGTCCGTTCTTTAGCCGGTTGCTTCAGAATGGCTAGGAAGCTCAGCGACTCTCTCCAGGACTGTGGTGGCCTCTCTTGAACTGCGGAGAATTTTCACGGGACTGAAATGCTCCAGGCAGAGTGTACCTTGCTGGATCCCATTCATTTATGTCAGTGATGGTGAACCTTTTTAAGACCGAGTGCCCAAATTGCAACCCAAACCCCAGTTATTATTCGCAAAGTGCCAACCCGGCAATTTAACCTGTATGCTGAGGTTTTAGTTTAGAAAAAACTAACTGGCTCCCTCTTCCTCCACCCCACCCGCTCGAGCAGGGGCCAGCCTGCTGTAGCCTCCAGTAAGTCCTGCATGTTCCGCTCTGTGCCTTTCTAGCATCTCTGCATCCTCTGCACCGCCCCCCCCCCTCGGGTAGCAGCCATCTGGAGCACAGGCACCAGGCCCACCAGCCGAGTCCTCCTTGCTCACCGTGGTGCGCGCATGCTGTGCTCAGTGGCCCAGACCAGCCTAGATGTGTGTATGTGGGGGGAGATTTTCTGCCCCCCACAGATCGAACTCTGTGTGTGCGTGCCCACAGATAGGGCTCCGAGTGCCACCTCTGGCACCCGTGCCATAGGTTCGCCATCACTGATTTATGTGGTGCCATTGATTTTGTCTGTGGAGTCTTGTAAAATCTCTGCTGAAGAAAGCCAGGGGTGGCCATGCTGGTAGGGGCTGATGGGAATTGTAGTCCATGAACATCTGGAGTGCCATAGGTTGGCCACCCCTGCCCTAAGCTGTGACTGAGCAGAGAGAAGGAAAATGAAAACGTAGGATGCGCAGCGATTGAAGGATGCTTTGAAGTTTCATGCTAAAAATGCCAGTGCTCATTCGGTCCCTTGTTTTCTTTTCCTCCCAGCCCAAACCACCCGCCAAAAGGAAGTTAGAGAAGAATGTGACCCAATTTTTGCCACAGTTGGATAAGGTAATGCATATATATGTTTATATATCTATTGATGAAAACCTCAGCGCAGAGACAGGCACAAATCACTTTGGAGCAAGAAGAGAAAACCATGTCGAATGGAGAAATGGAGAAAACCATGGAGTCTTATGGAGAAAACCATGTCGAATCGGAGATGGACGGTCAATGCACCTCTTGTGTAGTTCTGACCCATTCTGTTCCCGCTCCCTCCCCGGTTGTTTTCCTACATGAAAAATGTACGGGGTGGCGGGGTGGCGGGGTGTATTTCCCTGTTTTTGCCACTCTGCATGAAGTATCTGCACAGGTGGAGGAGCAAAATGGGCAAAATCACGTCTCCCCATCCAGGATAAGAGCTGGGGGGAGGGGGAGAAGCCCTCCCCCCCCCGTGATGTTGTTCTGAACCTGTTTGGGCTTTTCTGTCTTTCAAGGAGCCTTTCTGCGCAGCTGTTTTGACACAGCTTGGAGCCAAGAAAATCTGGACCCAACTCTTTAAGAATGATTGCATGCATTTTGGCCCTTATTATTCCAGCGGCAGGGGATTTGGGTTGAAATAGTGGCGATGCGTGCCTTTTTTTTGGTGGGAACCAGTTCTCAGTTGCCATTTCTATGCCTATGCATCTTCCTAACTCAACTGCACTCCTGCTTGTAAACATGGAGGTCAGAGGTGGGATCCAGCAGGTTCTCACAGGTTCCCGAGAGTAGGTTGCTAATTATTTGTGTGTGCCGAGAGGGGGTTACTAATTGGTGAATTTGCCATGTGATTTTTATCTTAGTTACGCCCCTCCTCCGCTCCTCAGCAGTAGCGTGCAGAACTTGAAGCAGTCCAGCAGGAGGTGCACCGGCGTGCGTGGCAGCCTGCGCCTGCGTGCATTCGTTTCTTGCCCAAGGACCGGCGCAGCGGCTGCGTCCTTGCCACAGCCCCGCCCCCGGAATGCCCCGCCCCCGGAATGCCCGACCACGCCCCCGTCGTGCCCCGCCCAGCCCCATTGGCGCTATGCCACTGTTTGAATCCCTCCACCATGGGAACCTGTTACTAAAATGTTTGGATCCCACCACTGACGGAGGTCATCTCTCTCTTTTTTTAAAAATACTTTTTAAAATACCTTTTATTAATTTCCTTCTTTAAAAAACACATTGAACATAAAACATACATGAAACCATTGAAACACATGAGACATCAACAAATATTAACATGTAGCAAATGACCCACATTTACAGTTACCCAAACATAATCTATCCTACCCCAACTACCCATAACAATAACATATAATTCAATACATCTAAATCAAATCAGTTACTTCACTATTCTTTGGTAATTTATTCTTTAGCTTTAATAAACTTAAATATCTATACTATACTACCTTATTTTTCATTCCATATTTTTAATATTTAACTTTCAAATATACCTTGTATTTCATACTGCTATATGTCCTTCATATTTTAATTTAAATAAATTTCTTTTCTTATCTAGGCCCTTTCAATATCCCATAATCATGATTTTATCCCTTTTATTGTGATGTAACTGCCCAATACTTATTGCTTTGGACTTCCCCAGTTAAGTAACTGAATCCATGTTTATTTTTCCCTTAATAAAGGTATACAATTTATTTTGTGATACAACTTTTTTGCAGATTAACTTTTTGCAATTGCAGATTAACTTTTCGTCTAGTCGGCTGCCGCTCATGAAGTCCTGGTTTTACATTGTTATGCCTAATATTTGAAGAGCTCCGATTGTTCTCTTTTCCAAGTGCCTACTTACTTGGAGTTATTTAGCTTATTCATACGCTTTAAGGATGTGCCGGAACGGTGGGAATGCTTAGCACCACCACAAGTTGCAATATTTTCATGACACTTAAATACAATCTTTCAGATAAACTGCAGACCCCAATGGCATCAAGCTCCCCCTACGTTCCAGCTGCGGGAGGACAAGGATGCTCACGTTCCGGAGGAGTTTATGATAAAAAATGAGCTCACCCCCGGTAAGAGTCAAAATGAGTGTTTGGGTAGATCTGCAAATGGTTTGTCCAGTATCTCTGGACGCGGCTGGCTCTGGACATAAATCTTACAGATCAGGGTGTTGGATTTAAGTAAAAGTAGGAGAGTTATTAGGTTCGTTAGTTTTGGTCAATGTTTATGTTGTAATGTTTTTCCAAAGGAAGGTTTTTACACCTAGTTTATGTTCAATGGTTGTTCTGGTCATGCGCTGCAAATAGATTATGGCTGACTGTACAGAAGAGGTAAACGAATGCAAACAAATGTTGTTGTTAGGCTCATAGACCTTCCTCAGGGAGCAGCAGTGGCGTAGGAGGTTAAGAGCTCATGTACCTCCTCCTCCTCCTCCTCCTCCTCCTCCTCCTCCTCCTCCTCCTCCCCTCCCTGCAACAGACCCTGTGAGGTGGGTGGTGATGAGGGAGTTCTGAGAGAACTGTGACTGGCCCAAGGTCACTCAGCAGGAGTGTAGGAGTGGGGAAACAAATCCAGCTCGCCAGATAACAGTCCACTGCTCATGTGGAGGAGTGGGGAATCAAACCCTGTTCTCCAGGTTAGAGTCCGCCGCTCTTAGCCGCTACACCACACTGGCTGTTGATAGCAATTCTGGTAGGGACCATAGCATATTGGGAAGAGGAGCCTGTGCTTTTACGCTGTGCCATTTTCATTGTTTGAAAAGCTCCGGAGGCGCCACAGTCCCTGCGTAGTTACGACTGCTGACAAACGTCACTCTCTCTCTATCTATGTGGGGAATCCCTCCTTCCTCCGCTCCATAAGAATTGGGCCCGTCTGCCCTTTTTATACTGCTGTTGCTACCAGGATTTGCAGCCCCAGTGTGGGTGTAAATCCTCCATGCAAATGCAGTTCAATGTAGCAAAATGTAAAGTGATGCACATAGGGGCAAAAAATCCAAACTTCACATACACGCTACAGGGGTCAGTGCTATCAGTCACAGACCAGGAAAGGGATTTGGGCATCTTAGTTGATAGTTCCGTGGGAATGTCAACTCAATGCATGGCAGCTGTGAAAAAGGCAAACTCTATGCTGGGGATCATTAGGAAAGGAATTGAGAATAAAACTGCAAAGATTGTCATGCGACCGCACTTGGAGTATTGTGTTCAGTTCTGGTCGCCACATCTCAAAAAGGATATTGAAGAGATAGAAAAAGTGCAGAGAAGGGCAAAAAGGATGATTGAGGGACTGGAGCACCTTCCTTATGAGGAAAGGCTGCAGCGTTTGGGACTCTTCAGTTTGGAGAGGAGACGGCTGAGGGGGGATATGATTGAAGTCTATAAAATTATGCATGGGATAGAAAATGTTGACAGAGAGAAATTTTTCTCTCTTTCTCACAATACTAGAACCAGGGGGCATCCATTGAAAATGCTGGGGGGAAGAATTAGGACTAAAAAAAAGAAACACTTCTTCACGCAATATGTGATTGGTGTTTGGAATATGTTGCCACAGGAGGTGGTGATGGCCACTAACCTGGATAGCTATCAACGGGGCTTGGACAGATTTATGGAGAAGTCAATTTATGGCTACCAATCTTGATCCTCTTTGATCTGAGATTGCAAATGCCTCAACAGACCAGGTGATCGGGAGCAACAGCCGCAGAAGGCCATTGCTTTCACATCCTGCATGTGAGCTCCCAAAAGCACCTGGTGGGCCACTGTGAGTAGCAGAGAGCTGGACTAGATGGACTCTGGTCTGATCCAGCTGGCTTGTTCTTATGTTCTTATGTGTGTAAATTGTAACCCCTGGCTGGGCTCTGAGCTCCTGCCATGCAAAACCCACCCTTTGCCTCCCCAAGGAGAATATCTGAGCCAGAGGCCAAAGAAATGGAAGATGCCCGATCCTACTAGTGATGCAGCTGCTGGACCATCGGCTCCTAAGGGAAAAAGCAGTGGGAAAAAGAACCGGGAAAACTTCCGAAATGCGCTAGTGAACATCATCCTGTGAGTTTTTAAAAGCAATTTCAAAGCAAGACCCTTTCCTCTTTTCAGAAGTGAAAAGCGCTTATTAAGAAGGGTCCCTAGCAAATAGGGTCAATTTGTTGCTCAGTGGAGGAAACCGAATTTCCTTCCTGTAGAAGGAAGTTTGAGCTAATTTCTCCGGCTCTAGGCTGACTGAAAGACTGTCTGCAGCTTTTCCGAGTTGCAACTTGAACGCTGCTGATTTAAAACTCTCGTTCTTTGTTTCGTCAGGCAACCGGAAACTCCTGAGGAAGCACACGCTCCCCTAGACGAAGGGCTGGCTGGCCCGTCAGCGTCCTCTGCGCCAATCGAGAAAGACATTTTGGTAAACAAGATGCCGACCCCTTGATTTGAATGCCCGTCCAAAGAGGCGGAAGAGAAGGGGTAGCGATCCTGAAATATCTGCATGGTACAAATTGGCAGCCGTAGCCTCAGTGGAAGTTTGCGGCGCCATTTGCTGTCAATATGTAGTAGCCAGCAAAGGGGTTGGGAAAGTCAGCCAGGAAACGGTTTGTATCCAGACCTGTGGCAGGCCATCAATCATGCCGATTCACGGCCAATTTCTGTGTCGTGGTAAGTTGATTCAGGGGCACAGTGGGCTTGTTTGGAACAGGTATGGGCCACTCCCAAGATCACTGACTTCCCGTGGCTTGGGGGAAGATCCACAATGAAATCCATAGCAATCATCACCCAAGGTCTCTGAGGAGCCTCCAAAGTTTTGAGCAGCCCCTGGGATTCCTGGGAGCGCCTACCCATTGTACACGGACACCCTCGAACAGAGACCTCCACATCCTTTCAGAGAGATTTCCACCCAAACTGTCTGCAGGTCAAATGCAGAGTCTTTGGGATTGGGTAGCAGCTCCTTGGACTTGAGATTGACCACGGGTCACCACTTCTAACCTCAGTTGCTTTGCAGCGAACACGGCATCAATGACCTCATCCCACTGGTTGGCATGCTAAGGAAGTTCAGAACAAGGCATCAACTACCTCCCCTGTTGCTGTTTGGGGTTTTCCCACCTTTTGCTGTTTGAGCTGGGATTCATTCTTCTCTTACGAAGGGCTGAGCTGATTGGCCATTTGCGCCCCCCCCCCCCGCTTCCTTGTTGTTTCCGTGCAACCGGCATTTGAGGTGGCTTTTTGAAATGCTGTCTTCGGTCTAGCGTTCATTTGCTAGACCAGTGATGGCGAACCTTTTAGAGACTGAGTGCCAGGGGCGGAGCAAGGGGAAAATGCGTCCGAGGCACACGTGCACCCTGTACCGCTGCCACGCCCCGCCTGCCCCCGCCCTGTCCTGGAACTCCCCCAGAATGTCCCAAAACACCCCACCACACCCCCGGAACACCCTTGCCATGCCCCCACAGGGGCACGCGCCAAATGCATTATGCACCCCTCGCCCCCTTGACGCTGTGCCACTGCCAAGTGCCCAAACTGGGGCGATGGCGCACGTGCCTACAAAGAGGGCTCTGAGTGCCACCTCTGGCACGCGTGCCATAGGTTCGCCACCACTGTGCTAGACCATGTCAATTTCTTGTCAATTTCACTGGATCTGTTGCTCCAGCGATAGATCTTCAGTATGGACAATCCTTCTGAATTGGTGGCTCAGAGTGTGGGAGGAACTGTTGAGGTGTGGGCGGGGAAAGGTGGAGAGGAGGAAGAAAACCTGAAGTAAACTAAACACATTCTGATCTCCTTCGCTTTCCCTGTGAAGGGAGCGGAAAAGTTGCTCTTTCAAAGCTTTTAGAAACTGTGCGGATTCTCTGATCGGAAGGCAGGACAATTGCCAAAGAAGGGAAAAATGTGTGCATAACTGACAATCAAACTGGAAGGGAATGTATGCTCAGGAGCAGCAGTGGCGTAGGAGGTTAAGAGCTCGTGCATCTAATCTGGAGGAACCGGGTTTGATTCCCAGCTCTGCCGCCTGAGCTGTGGAGGCTTATCTGGGGAATTCAGATTAGCCTGTACACTCTCCCACACATGCCAGCTGGGTGACCTTGGGCTAGTCACAGCTTCTCAGAGCTCTCTCAGCCCCACCCACCTCACAGGGTGTTTGTTGTGAGGGGGGAAGGGCAAGGAGATTGCAAGCCCCTTTGAGTCTCCTGCAGGAGAGAAAGGGGGGATATAAATCCAAACTCCTCTTCTCCTTCTCCTTCTTCTCCTTCTTCTCCTTCTTCTTCTTTTCTCTTCTTTCCTCTCTTCTTTCTTTTCTTTTCTTTTCTTTTCTTTTCTTTTCTTTTCTTTCTTCTTTCCTTTCTTCTTCTTCTTCTTCTTCTTCTTCTTCTTCTTCTTCTTCTTCTTCTTCTTCTTCTTCTTCTTCTTCTTCTTCTTCTTCTTCTTCAATGCCACACATGCGTGAATGGCTGCAGTTAGCATGGCCACAAACATTTGCATTCTCTGAGATAATTTTTGGCCGGGAAGGCTTGTGCGTCTGACGGAACTTGAAGTCCCGTTTGGTTATATGGCTAAAGTTGTGTGATGTTTCTCATTATGCAGAAATACTATTATTACATTCGCCACGGCATTGATACGGAACACGTGGCCCCGATGGACGACTCGTGGCTGGAACATGTCTTGGCCCTGGTGCCCCAGCACTTGAAAGTGCTCAGTGAAAGTATTTACGCGCTGTCTGATGAAATGAGAGAAGACTATCTTCTCAGTGTAAAGAAAGCCATAGGCAAGTCCATTCTTGATTTGTTGACACAGAGGGAGCAGAGGAAGCAGGTCTAGCTTGCCTGGGGGTCAGTGTGAGGGCTGTATAGCCACGGTCACTGAGTGCCACTGGAGAGGGATGGGACTTTGGTGCCCTTCTTCCTTAGGGTGGTAGAAGGGTACATCAGGGCTGCCTCTGCAGCACCACACAAGCACGTGGCAACTGAGAAAATAGTTCTGCCCGGTGTGCAAGCAGGTGATGATAGTGTCGTCACACCTGTGCCTGGTTATCTCCGAAGGATTTGGGAAGGAACATGGAAAACAGGGAGTGCTGTGACATGGTAACATCACTTCCGGGAAGACCTGGAAGTGATGATGCGTTGCTGATGTTACTGCATTGCATAACTGCTCTAGGAATTCTCCAGATTTTACCCATGTGCCTGTGAAGTGCCATCAGGTCGCCGCCCAGTTAGGATGACCTCTGCAAGGGACTTTCTAGGCAACTAAAAATCACGGGTGGTTTACTGCTGTCTTCCTCTGCGGAGACTGCCTTGGTGGTCTTCCTTCTTAGTACCAACTCTGCTTCGCTTTTGAGTTCTGAGAAGCAGAGGTGGTTTTCCATTGCCTTCTTCTGCAGTCTTCCTTGGTGATCTTCCTTCCAAGAACTGACTCTGCTGAACTTCTGGGATATGACAAGATTGGGCTATACCAGGGGTCTTCAAACTATGGCCCTCCAGATGTTCATAGACTACAATTCCCATGAGCCCTACCACTTGGCCATGCTGGCAGGGGCTGATGGGAATTGTAGTCCATGAACATCTGGAGGGCCATAGTTTGAAGACCCCTGGGCTATACCATCTTGCCTTGTTTCCCAGTGGAGATTGTGAAATTCCTAAGACTTTCTAGATGTGCCAACTGGAATTGGTGTCCCCCCCTTCCCCCCCACACATATTTTCTCCTGCTGCTAGAGTGGAGGGGGAGGAGTTGCATGCTACTGCAGGCAACCTATCAAGTCTAGGTGATGACATCATGCGCCACACCTGGTTCTGCATTCCTCTCTGTAGCAGAGCACCAGTGTAATTCTGCAGCAACAGTCCTGGTTCTTCCACTACTGCGGGGGTCTGCAACCTGTGGCTCTCCAGATGTTCATGGACTACAATTCCCATCAGCCCCTGGCAGCATGGCCAATTGGCAGCATGGCCTCTGCACTACTGCCTCCTGTCACCCTCTGGAAAAGCTATCAGATGTCCTTCCCGCTTCAGCAACACTTGGTCATTTGTGACCCCTTGCGAGCCACAACGTGATCTACCCCTGCGGGAAGGTCATCTTGGAATCCCTTCTCAAAGTCTGCTAGTATCAGTTCAGTGTCAGAGGGAAAACCCTTCTTTGATGTCAAATCACAGCTAACTTAAGGCGGTCCGATAGGGTTTTCAAGGCAAGAGGCGTTCCATTGCCCTCCCAGCATAAAAACATAGTGATGGCGAACCTATGGCACGGGTGCCAGAGGTGGCACTCAGAGCCCTCTCTGTGGGCACGCGCAAACAGAGTTCATCATGTGGGGGGGGGGAATTGCCCACACACACACACACACACACATCTAGGCTGGCTTGGGCCGCTGGGCTCGATTATTAGCATTAAACCTAAGACCTAGTTTTGGGGAAGCAGTGTAGGTAACCCTGTTAAGCGCTGTTAAACCCCACTGATTTTCATGCAAAGAACTAAAGCGTGATCCTTTACCTGGGAGTAAGCTCGGTTGCTGGCAATGGGGCTTGCTTCTGAGTAAACCCTCCTAGGATTCACCCGTTCAAAGAGTTGCATGGTTGCTTCAAAGCAAAGCCAACAACTACTACCAAGCTTACTCCCAAGTAACGCACACCTTGGAGCCAACTGTTTTTTCTAAACTGAAACCTCAGTATTCAGGTTAAATTGCTTTGTTGGCACTTTGCGATAAATAAGTGGGTTTTGGGTTGCAATTTGGGCACTCGGTCTCGAAAAGGTTCACCATCACTGACATAGACCATAAAAACACACAATTGATAGCTTAAAATAGCAGCTTCAAGTCCAACATAGTGATAAAAATATCAGCCTCTAATTAGAAGCTTGTGTAAAAAGATGCGTTGTAGCCCAGCACCTAAAAGAAAGTCAAGTAGGCGCCCAGTGAGCCTCGAGATATATGTGTATGTTTCAGAGACAAGGTGTCACCACAGAAAATGTCCTGTCTTCAGTCACTACCCCCCCCCCCCACCTGAAGGCACAGAGAGCAGATCTTGGGAGGTAGATCTTACCTGGTGGGCCAGACAATACGGAAGGAAGGGTACCTTCAAGTACCCTGGCCCCTAAGCCAAGGGTGGCCACGCTCTCTGCATTTTTCCTTATTTCTTTTTCAGCTGTTTTTAATTCTTTTGACATTTCAGCCCTTTATCACATTGGGTTTTTTTGTTTTTGTTTCCCAGAATATTCTTATTGGGTTATGGCACATATTTTCTGCCTTCCTCACCAAGACCCGTGTTTGACTGTCAACAATTTTTTCTTAAACAGGTCCCTTTCCTTTGTTTTGCTCAATTAATTTGTGTTCTTTTCCCCCCTTCTCCCTGATGCCTTCTTTCAGTTGATTTTGTTTTAAGAGATCCCAGGGAAAAAGAGGAGGGCAAGAAGCCAATTCTTCCATCCCATCGTCAAGAGTAAGAAAACCTTCTTTAAAGTCATTGACTAGAAAGCGGGACAGACGTGATATGTTTGCAGGAGGTTGGCGTGTTGGTCTGCAGTAAAACAGCTAGATTTGAATCCAGTAGAGCCAGGCGGCAAAAACCACTGTGGGGGTGGGGGGTAGTTTGGTCAGGGACCGTGTGACCATGCCGCCTCCAGGGAGGGATATGGAAGCATCACAATGGAGGAATTTTTTTTAAAAAACACCCCTCACTCATGGCCCAAAACTCCCAGGAGCAGCAGTGGCGTAGGGAGGTTAAGAGCTCGTGTATCTAATCTGGAGGAACCGGGTTTGATTCCCAGCTCTGCCGCCTGAGCTGTGGAGGCTTATCTGGGGAATTCAGATTAGCCTGTACACTCCCACACACGTCAACTGGGTGACCTTGGGCTAGTCACAGTTCTTCTGAGCTCTCTCAGCCCCACCTACTCACAGGGTGTTTGTTGTGAGGGGGGAAGGGCAAGGAGATTGTCAGCCCCTTTGAGTCTCCTGCAGGAGAGAAAGGGGGGATAGAAATCCAAACTCCTCCTCCGCCTCCTCCTCCTCCTCCTCCTCCTCCGCCTCCTCCTCCTCCTCCTCCTCCTCCTCTTCTTCTTCTTCTTCTTCTTCTTCTTCTTCTTCTTCTTCTTCTTCTTCTTCTTCTTCTTCTTCTTCTTCTTCTTCTTCTTCTTCTTCTTCTTCTTCTTCTTCTTCTTCTTCTAGAACTATTCCTGCATTTTTGCAGACACAAGTCGCTGGCAGCAGAAAGCCCTCACAAAGCCTTCACGAAGGCAACTAAAATCAGCTCCACCCCTGGGAACGCCCCAGAAACGCCCCCATTGGTGCTGGCATGGGCTCCTGCAGCAGAGGAGTGCTGGTGCAATGGCAGTGTTTGTTCTCTGGCACTGTGGGGCTACGTGGCACTCTGCTGCTGGCATTAGTGCCCGTCTCGCTGATGTAGGTGCCACTTTTGCCATCTGGTATCAGCGGTGGGTTCGTGCTGGCTGCATGATGCTTGCTGGTATACTTTTGTGTCTTTGATGTAGTCCTTTTCATGCCTCGTGTACATTGGAAACCCTACAATATTTCTAGCTGGTTAATTAACTGTCTAATTTTTATGCGTATGGTTAATTAATTTGATAAGGCCTCGGAATTCCCAAGGGGTCTGTGCCTAGTGATGGAGTGCCAAAACTTAGAATGAAAATCCCCCTCCCTCATTTAATTGTGACAGGTTTTGCCAAGAGAGTGTTTTTTAAGTTGTAACAAAGTCAGCTTTGTAAAATCATTATTAGGGACCGCATTACCCCATATGTCCCGACTAGGCCTCTGCGTTCAGCAGAGGCCAACTTGCTGGCAATCCCTGGCCCCTCCATGATGCGGCTGGCCTTCTCAGTCCTGGCCCCTGCCTGGTGGAACACTCTTCCTCCAGCTGTCCGAGCCCTGCGGGGCCTTGGTGAGTTCCGCAAGGCTTGTAAGATGGAGTTGTTCTGCCGGGCTTTTGGAGTGTCCAGCCGCTGAAAGTGCCCCCCCTCCCCCCCTTTTTCATTTTATAGGTAGGGTCCATTCCATCTGCAGGACCCACCCTTTTTCTCTCCCCCCTCGGGAGGGTCTAAGAGGGATTTTGCGGGCATTGTTTTTTATGTATTAACTTGCTGCATTTTAAATATGTTATTAGTGATTCATCGATATTTGATTTCATGTTTATTTGTATTTGAATTTTATGTTGTTCACCGCCCAGAGCCCTTCGGGGGTTGGGCGGCATATAAGTTTGAAAAATAAATGAAATAAATAAATAAAATATATCAATACTCTGGGGATCTCAGTGTTAACCATTTCTTTTTCAGAATGGAACTTGTGCCAAAACCATGGAACAAGTCCTTCGTAACAGCGCACAACTACATAAATGAAAATTTGCATGCCGTGAATCCTACCATGTTAGCCGTTCTGAACCTGTGGCAGACATCTTATAAGTAAGGGACACTTCGAACATGTTCTTCTGTGACAGACCGTGGCCTTTTCCACACAAATCACCTAAAACGTGTCTAAAGTGTTTCCAGTTCCTCCCCTTGACACCGGTGTATGTCTGCACTCACCCCCTTGAAACGATTCATGACTGCCATTATGTGATTTCCCCCATCTTTTGAATTCTATGTGGAATCAATGCTCCCAAGCCTCGTTCTGAGGTTCTCTGCTCCTCGTACACGCAATGCTTTGAAGATTTCCCCCCACCCCTGATGAAAGAACAGAGAAATGCTCTAAAGGAACAGGGAAGGGGGAACTTAGTGAGCTCAGAAAAGAATTGCACCGAGGAGGAAGTTGATGCCATGACTGAGAGAAGGTGAAAGACAGAGGCAGGATGACGTCTCATGACATTTCTGTTCTCCCACCTCTGCTTGACTTGATCCCATGAAACATAAACGGCTCTGTTCAAGGCAAGGAAAGACACTATCACACATTTGCTCTTGCATTGTGTAAAGCAGGGGTGTCCAACTCTGGCGCTTCAGATGTTCATGGACTAAAATCCCCATCAGCCCAATTGGCCCTGCCAGCAGGAGCTGATGGGTATTGTAGTCCATGGACATCTGAAGCGCCCAAGTTGGACACCCCTGGTGTAAAGAGTTGGCCCTTCCTTGGGTCCATTTGTGAAGCTTTTGTGCTTTAAAATATTTCAAGTGTTACTAGCCCAACTGTTGTTGACCATCCCAGATACGCAGGAAGGGAGAGACAGAAAACTGCTTGTCCTTCAAAAGTGTCATTACACACATTTGCACGAAACATCAAGTTTTCCCCCTGGTTTGGAAGTATGTCAGTCGTGGATATTGTCAGAGCCAGTGGATAATGAAACAAGCAAGGTGCCTGAATGCTGACACCTCGCTCAGGGGATATGGTTTAAAAATCCCCTCGTACCGTTCTTTTGGCCCACTTCGCTGTGGTGAACGGGACGCATTTATAGACTCAAAACCAACTATACTCTGTCTCAGATAAAGATGTTAGTAAGGTTAGGTGGGGTGCAGTGGTTGAGAAAATTGTATGCTTCTGCATTAGAACGTAGTCCCAAACAAATATGAGAATTATAATTCATTTTTATGCGCTGCCTTTCTCAAAACCATTATTTTGTGCATTATTGGTGCTTTTTTAAGGACCCCTGGTCTGTTAAAAAAAAGCACATCCGTGTGAGCAAAAGTATTTTTTTAGAAACAGCAATTCCTGGAAAAATATGGCATCACACGTTTATTGACAGAACTGGGAAATCCCACTGAACACCCCACCCCCCTTTCAAATAGGAAAGAAGACTCATCGCCCTACTCTAAGCCATACCTTCTCTTCCAGAGAAACCGGACTCTTTCCTCTCAGCAGGAAAGGAATGTGGTGGGCCCTTCCTACTCCATCAAAACCAACAAAGGAAATACCCCCAGGTGACCTACGAAAACAACAGTCTGTGGATTTCCAGGACTGCATTGGAGTTGGGAGGGAAAAACACAAACTACCATACCCACCTCCTGCCAGGAGGGAAATTATGGTCATGACATACTTTCATTGTATTTTTACTTTCAAAAGGATGGGGGGAGCAGGGCAAGGTAGACACCAAGACCCAGGAGGAGCATTCTACAACAAAGAAGGCCCACCATGTTGAGTTCTGTGGAGGAGGAATATACCCAGAGGTGGGATCCAGCAGGTTCTCACAGGTTCCCGAGAGCATGTTACTAATTATTTGTGTGTGCCGAGAGGGGGTTACTAATTGGTGATTTTGCCACGTGATTTTTGCCTTAGTGACGCCCCTCCTCTCAGCAGTAGCACGCAGAACTTGAAGCAGTCTAGCAGGAAGTGCACCGGCGTGCGTGGCAGCCTGCGCCTGCGTGCATTCGTTTCCCGCCCAAGGACCAGCGCAGCGGTTGCATCCTTGCCACAGCCCCGCCCAGGAATGCCCTGCCCCCTTCATGCCCCGGCCAGCCCCATTGGCGCTATGCCACAGTTTGAATCCCACCAAAATGGGAACCTGTTACTAAAATTTTTGGATCCCACCACTGAATATACCACCCTACTAACATCTTTTTCTGAGACCGACTATAGCCCTGTGCCGCAAATGAGAGAAGTTCTCATCCCGTGGTGTTAAGTAATCAGACATACGCTGTTTAATTTTGAGTGTGGGCGAACAATAAAAATATTTTTTTAAAAAATCTGAGCGAACTAAGAAGGGACTAATAGCTGAAAATGTTTGCCCCGGGCAATTGGTATGAAGGCAAAGAAGGCAAAATGTACAGAGCTTGTTCTATTGAGACAATACTTAATTCTGACGGGAAGAGCCCTGAGGGAACGAATTGTTGTCACAGAACATTACCTTCAAAATATTTCCCCCGTTTTGCCTGATAAGAATAAGTTTTTGGTTCCTGATAGAGCAGAGCTATTTAGCATCCCCCTTGCTGGTTTAAATCAGCTTTTGAGCTAATTTCCAAATGGGATCTTCTAATTCCCTGCGGCTCAATTATTAGTAAACATATTTTGTGACTAACGAAAAGCAAGAAACACTTTTAAAAAAAGATTGCCCTTGTCATTGTTTGTTTTGTTCTCTTAAGTCCCCAGAGAATCCTATCTAATGGGAAACTTCCTTTGTTTTTTAAGAATCGAGAAGTATCAGGAAGTTCATCAGATACGGTAATCTAATAATTATCATTTGAAATGCCAGCTAGGCCAGGAGCTTAATTTCTTTCACTAAACTACAGATTATTTTCTTTTGAAGATACCGGTTCTGATTAATTCCATTTCTCAGAAACAAAATGGCTGCCTCGGGAAGGATTCAAAATCTGGTGGGTTGATTCTCTCAGCTTTCCCCACTCCAGATGCTCTCTCAGACATCTTCACAAAGATAAGAATAATATAATAAGATTCTGGATAATCGGAGAAGAGGCATGTGTTCCTTTCAATAGAAGTCACAAGAATGAATTCCCAGGCAGTGTTAAAAGTCCTAAATAACATAATTCTCTTCAAGAAGCTTGGTCTTGATTAATTAGAGAAGTATAAAACCAATGCTTAGGAATCACAAACAGATTAAATGCTGAAAACATTATTCTCTCTTAGTAGCCATGTCAAAGGGTCCTACTGAAGCCGAGTGAGCCATGTCAAAGGGCCCTACTGCTGCCGAAGGAGCAGCAGTGGCGTAGGAGGTTAAGAGCTTGTTAAGAGCTCGTGTATCTAATCTGGAGGAACCGGGTTTGATTCCCAGCTCTGCCGCCTGAGCTGTGGAGGCTTATCTGTGGAATTCAGATTAGCCTGTACACTCCCACACACGCCAGCTGGGTGACCTTGGGCTAGTCACAGCTTCTCGGAGCTCTCTCAGCCCCACCCACCTCACAGGGTGTTTATTGTGAAGGGGGAAGGGCAAGGAGATTGTAAGCCCCTTTGAGTCTCCTGCAGGAGAGAAAGGGGGGATATAAATCCAAACTCTTCTTCTTCTTCTTCTCTTTGGGGACTCTGGAGTCTGTTCACAGAGTGGTGCTCAGAGTTGCTGAATGAATGGGATTCACCATACATTTCATGAGTTGGGTTGAGGAGGAGTTGGTTTCTGGTGCTCCGTCCAGTTTAGTGTTTGATCCCCTTCCGCTCCTAGGTCTTCGGGTGTAGTTCATGAACTTTTAATAGGGCAGAACCATAGGAGGGTGGAGGGAACGACCCAACCTTGCGTCTACTCAGTGTTTGCACAGAATAAGGACACATGAGAGAAACATGAATCATTTCTGAGAGTGCAGAAGTTCATACTTATGGGATCAAATAAATAATCCAGGCTCGTAAAGAACCATCTCCAAGTGCCAGAATAGAACCTGGTTGGACTGTTCTTTGGATCTTCCATGGAATGGCATTTGATCTAGAGAGCCATCCAGTGGCATGAAATGAAATCTGATCTGGCTGGATCTTGCAATCATCCCTGAAGTCAATCCTTTGTGTGTGAAGAGATCTCCCCCTCCACTGAACTGAATATGGTAAGCAGGGGCGTAACAAGGCAGCCCTGGGCAAACTGTAGCCCTGGGCAAAACCTGAGTTGGATGCCCCCCCCCCCATGGGCAGCCACTCCACCACGACCAAAAATTTTTTTGCACCAGGACATTGGTGCCTGCAGGGGGTGCATTTTTAGACATACCAGCACCTAAATTTCAGCATATCATCAGAGGACTGTCCTTATGCTACACCCCAGGTTTGGTGCAGTTTGGTTTAGGGGGTCCATAGTTATGTACCCTCAAAGGGGGTGCCCCATCCCCCATTCTTTGCTAAGGAGATGGGGGCTACCCTTTTGAGGGTCCATAGCTTTGGACCCCCTGAACCAAACTGCACCAAACCTTGGGGATGCCATCACGACAATCTCCAGATGATACCCTGAAATTTTGGTGCTGATATGTCCAAGAATGCCCTCCCTGCAAGAACATCCCGAAATTTGCCCAAGAATCTTTGTTCTGCATTGAGTTTTCTACATTGCTGTCAATGGGGGTTGCAGGCTGGGGGGGGGGGACATTTCTGAAGGCACAGTATCAAAACTTTCAGGGTCTCATCAGGAGACTGCCCTAATGATACCCCCCAGGTTTGGTGCAGTTTGGTGCAGGGGGGGCAAAGTTATGGACCCTCAAAACTGTAGCCCCCATCTCCTATTAGCTCCCATTGGAAACAATAGGGGATAGGGGCACCCCCTTTGGGAGTCCATAACTTTGGACTCCCTGAACCAAACCTCACCAAACCTGGGGGGTATCATAAGGACAGTCCCCTGATGATACGCTGAAATTTTGGTGCCGCTAGCCTGAAAACTGCGCCCCCTGCAGGCAAAAAATGGAAAACCACTAAAATACCCAAAAACGAACCCAGTATTTTGATGCCCCCCACAAGGTGATGCCCTGGGCAGCTGCCCACCTTGCCCAATGGGCATTATGCCAGTGATGGTAAGCCTTTACAGGTTGAAGACCTTCATGTGGAAACGGCAACTCTGGAAGTGACAAGGAATCATTAGTTTTGGGCCTTTACCTGTATTATTGTCCATGTATATCGTGCCTGTCAGTTGCTTTTCTATTTAACTCTTCCTTACTGGGAATCAAGACAACATACATAAGAAATAAGGAATGACAATCCTGAATTAGGTCAACAATTTATTTTAATGTATCGTCGAAGGCTTTCACGGCCAGAATCACTTGGGTGCTGTGTGGTTTCCGGGCTGTATGGCCGTGTTCTAGTAGCATTCTCTCCTGACGTTTCGCCTGCATCTGTGGCTGGCATCTTCAGAGGATCTGATGTTGGGAAAGCAAGTGGAGTATATATATATCTGTTGGAGTGTCCAGGGTGGGTGAAGAAACATTGTCTGTGAGTAACAAAGAAGGCAACCAGGTCAATAGTTGAGGGCATC
>NC_059426.1:5045615-5063535 GCF_021028975.2 Sphaerodactylus townsendi
GAAATACCAAACTTAAATTGGCTGCCAGTGGGTTACGTGGTTTGTATGTTAATGCTTATTCAGACGTTACCTACATCTTTGTTACCTTTAGTCTACTGATACTGCCAAGTCCCATTCTTTTTTGCAAGTGGGTTGGCTCCTGAAGACTCCAAGGGCTTGATGAACAGGCTTCAATATGATGAAGGTTTCCAGGAGAACTCTCACCCATTACAACCACAAAAAGAAACCCTGAAACAATAAACTCCAACACTTACAACATAGCAAAAACAAACAACTACCTTCCCAGTAGTTCCCAACAACATCGCAGTTACCTTAACGAGGTGTTAAGGGCTTATACCAATCAAGGTCCGAGTCTGGTAGCCTTGTCTCCTCCAAACTACATGAGGTCACTGCAACCTCTTGCTGCTTTGAGTCTCCACCCCTTACTGGATCAACCCATTCTGAGCATGGGGGTTACATTTGCCCTACGCCCCTGCCGTGGTGCTGCCCACCCCTGCCCCACCCCAGAATGCCCCCTCCACAGCCTGGTCACACCTCAATCACGGCTCCGCCCTGGGTGTCCACCCCCCATCCCCCGCTACGTCACTGCTTGGAGGTCTCCTATGCAAATACTTTCTAGGGTTGATCCTGCTTGGCTTCTGAGATCTGATGAGATCAGGCTAACATGGGCTACTAGTAGACTTAGGAGATCTTCACAGTATAAATAATATTTTAATAGATCCATGCATTTTGAAGGAGGTAACACAATTTCTCATTTCCACTTTTAACTCTTGAGAATTTATCCCTCCCCCAGCATGTTGGGACTATGGTCTTTTCCCCTTACGTAGCTGTGTTTTGGTGCTAATTACTGCTCCCTTGTTTTCACCCACTGTTCTGCTTACTTTGTATTATGACTAAAATTCGTTTTTAAAAAATTGTCTCTTGTTTATGATCTGAAGCTTTTTATCCTGTTCATGATCTGAAGCTATTTACCACTTTGGTTACCTCTAAGTTCAAGCGATATATGATTAAAATAATGGAAATAAATACATTTGCCCTGAACTCCACGGCTAATGATCTTGTGTGTGCTCTCTGTTTCCTTTCCCCCAATGCAGGGCATTTTTTATTTTTCACTCATCTGGTCTGTAGGAGCCAGCTGTAAGGAGGACGATCGCCTGAAATTTGATCTGATTGTACGAGAACTGCTTGTTGGGCCCATGAGCGACGAGACAAGAGAAAAGTACAAATTGTTGAGCTGTATGGAGCAGCTTCCTGCCAAAATCCTCAGCGTCCCCTTCCCGGAAGAAGGGACCATTTATGATTACCGGTTTATCAAAGATGTAAGCATCTCATTCTGTATAGGAGTCTTCTGGAGATCTGTACATTGATCTCTAACGCCTCTGCTAAATTAATGCTCTTATTGGATTATGGAAGTCATGCAGAAATAATGAAGAGCTGCATGAGAAATATTATTTTCAGTGGGAGAGTCAGTAAAACATTTGCCAAACTCCCTTTCTCTGAAATTAGCAGGATTGGATTTTTTAAAAAAAAATTGGTTGGAATAAGCTCCCAAGTCTGCTATAGGTTTTGCAATTTTGATTCAATTTTGATTACCAAAATTTCTGCCCGGGTTGGACACAATCAGAATGGCACCAAGGAATATAATAACCTAGTTAAGAAAAGGTGATATCAATCTATGCGTGTCACTGCGATCTATATTATACTTCCTTGGAGTTCACGTACTCAGAAAAGGGAAATTCTTGTGTCAAAACTTTAATAATGAACCTTTAATAATGGTCATTGTCCTAACTACAACACAAGCCTTTATTGGCATATAAAACAGGACAAAATTTTAAAACAAAACAAGGTTAAGAAATGCAGTTAAAATTACTAATTTCCAGTATAAAATTTGCAACAGTTTCACAAAAGAGTACATCAGAGCTGTTCAGGAGATTGGGTATCTTATAACACTCATGCCACTGAGAACATTGCAAGAAAATGGAATTCATGTATTTCATGCGTATCTTATTGTATTTAGGGCATAGAAACAAAGAATGGTCAAGTGTTTCAACCGTAGTCAGATCACATGAACAAACTCTTTTAGAACGTTCCATATTCTTAAACCTTCCCTCCAGCAGAGCTGATGGCAGCACATGACATCTTGCAGTAGCCAAGGCTCTCCTCTGGGTGGGATTAATCAGCAGACGAAGATATGCTGCCATAATTCCACGCTCGCATGGGATTAATAATGTAGTCGGAGAACAGGTTGTCTTGGCAGCACGAGTCAAATTATGAAAATCAAGATCCAAGAGCCTATTCTTAACTAGTCTGAAGGCTTCCACCTTTGTGAGCATAAGGAGTGATTCCAAGGGGAAACCAATTGCTTCAACCTTTCTAAAGATCAAAGTATACCATTCTGAAATAAAGTGATCTGATAACAAAGAGGGAATATAGCTATTGGATCCCACTAGAAAATTTATCCTAACTAGCAAAACCTGGACATGATCACGAACTATAAAAAACCCTTTTTGTTCTCATTGTTTCCTTCACCTTCTTCATTGTATTTTGGAACAGGGACCAGGGAGGTGGGAAGCGTGGGTGGTAGCCCTTGAATCAGCTCCACCTATCATGAAAGACATGATGTTCAATGAAATCATCGTTCCTACTCTGGACACCATTCGGTACTTTGCATTAATGGATCTGTTGACAACTCATCGAAAGCCCTCCATATTTGTGGGACCAACAGGGACTGGCAAGAGTGTATATATTATAGTAAGTACTGGTGGTGAAGTCGGTTGCACGAACAAATACATCAGGCTCTAGAAAACTATTGGTGGGTTACCGGCACCCACCGAGGGGGCTAATCCCTCCTGCCTTTACTCCCCCCTTGGCTCTGTGTCACCACCTGCCTCCTCGTCCTCTTCCTGGACACCTGCATCAGCACGCAAGGGTTAATAGCAGCCACCAAGGGGAGGGGGCGACCCCTCTTGCCTTTCCTTCCCCCTTGGCCCTTGCCTTTCCTCCCCAGCTCCCTCCTCCTCCTGTTCCTGAGTGCCTGCTCCTCTTTCTGGACTTCTGTATCACCAAGTAGCAGTTATTGGCACAGTTGCGGCTTCCAGTGGTTGCAGCCCTTCCACGGGGAGCTGTGGTGCTTGTGCCTGTGCCTGCCCCTCCTCAGGCAGCTGCAGGCAGTACAGTGACTGTAATTATTGCGCAGTGGGGGAGAAGGGCAAGCACACGAGAGGGCGAATGACTTCCATAGTCCACTGTTTTGTTGGTGTTCTTCTTTGTCTGTTCTAGGTAAGCCCCGCCCCCAAGCCACATGTGCGCGGCAGTTGGCTGGAAGTGTGTGGCAGTTTGCTGGGACTGAGTCATTGCCACTATGGCTAGCCTTTTATATAATAGGATTCTTCATATGGTGGGAGAGTTAAATGACTCAGGTACGGTGGGAGGCAATATGCCAATGGTAAGGTGACCAGATGGTCACCTTTGTGAACCGAAACGGGGGTAGGCGGCCGCGCGTGCGTGCGCATGCACTGTGACAGGGTGGGAAACGGCAAGCCCCAGAAGGTCGTGCTCCTGTGGCCGTGCGTGCGGGAGTCTGCCGCACTGCCTTGCGCCCCAGAAGGCAGTGCGGCAGCCTCCCCAAAATTGGGACAGTTGAAATAACCCGCGGGACGCGGGACAAATTGTTTGAAGGCGGGACTGTCCCGCCAAAAGCGGGACGTCTGGTCAGCCTGGCCAATGGGAGGAGGTGTTTTTCTGGCCAGCAGCATCACTGATGGTTGTTCGGCTCTTGGCCCAACTATGGTGGTTTCCAGTTTGTTTCTCTGCAAAATTCAAGATGCTGGTGTCCGCTTTCAAAGCCCTGTGTGCTTTGGAACCAGCATACCTGAAGGACTGCCTGATCCTTTAAGAACCCACCTGACCGTTATGGCCATATGAAGAGGTCTTGTTTAGAGCGCCCTCGCCTTCTGAGATCAGGCAGGTGGCAATCCAGGAGAGGGTCTTCTTGGTTGTGGCACCAAAGCTCTGGAACTCTCTCCCCAGGGAAATTCATCTGTCCCTTTCTACTGCCAGAATGTGAAGATTTTTTGTTTTGTTTGGCATCCCCTTTAACGATCCTTCTTTGCTAACCAATGTTGCTGTATTTTGTATGTATTTTAACTATTTTTTGTGCATTTTACCTTTTTTTAAAAGGAGCAGCAGTGGCGTAGGAGGTTAAGAGCTCGTGTATCTAATTTGGAGGAACTGGGTTTGATTCCCCGCTCTTCTGCCTGAGCTGTAGAGGCTTATCTGGGGAATTCAGATTAGCCTGTACACTCCCACACACGCCAGCTGGGTGACCTTGGGCTAGTCACAGCTTCTCGGAGCTCTCTCAGCCCCACCTACCTCCCAGGGTGTTTGTTGTGAGGGGGGAAGGGCAAGGAGATTGTAAGCCCCTTTGAGTCTCCTGCAGGAGAGAAAGGGGGGATATAAATCCAAACTCCTCCTCCTCCTCCTCCTCCTTCTTTCTTCTTTCTTCTTCTCTCTTCTTTCTTCTTCTTTCTTTCTTCTTTCTTCTTCTTTCTTTCTTCTTTCTTCTTCTTCTTCTTCTTCTTCTTCTTCTTCTTCTTCTTCTTCTTCTTCTTCTTCTTCTTCTTCTTCTTCTTCTTCTTCTTCTTCTTCTTCTAAAAAGCTCTTTTAACAATTATTTTATTGATGTGTGTTGGGCGGGCGGGTTGTGAAACGTGATTTTTTTTACCTTGCATGTTTTAGCTGGTTAGCTGCCTTGGTGACCTCTGCAAGGGCAGAAAGGCGGGATATAAATTTTGTAAATAAATAAAGAATGTATTCAACAGCACTAATGGCTGTTGTGGGCTTTCCAGGCTGTTTTTGCTCCTAACGTTTGCCACAGTGGGCGAAACCTTAGGAGCGAGCACTGTCAGATCACAGCCACATCCAGGAAAGCCCGTAACAGCCCGTTGATTTCGCCCATGAAACCCTATGACAATACAAACGATGCTCATGGTTGGTACTAATGGTTGGTGGTCAGATCCAAGCTGACCCCCTGAAGCACTGTTCGAGCTACAAGGGCTCTGCTTGCTGCTGGGTGTCAGAGTATTGGCCCATTGAGACTGTTCTCTGCCAGTGAAATAGCTGGTCCCCCCTGGCTGGATGCTCTTGCGTTTTTACTGGACTAATGGGAGTTGTTCCAGTAAAACAGACTCTTTATTTCATTTGCACTGAATCTACCTAGCTGCGGCAGTCATTTTTAGAGGCCCTGTTTTGGGTGTTCCTGCCTTCTCAAATAGGCAGGTGGTCAGAACCTGGGGCAGGGCTTTCTCAGTAGTGACACCAAAACTCTGAAGCTCTTTTCCCAGGGAGAGTCACCTGTCCCCTTCTGGTGCTGGTATCTGTCAGCAGGTGAGGACTCTTTTTCCGTTTGGTTTCTGTTTAGTTTGGCATTCCCTCAGCAATCTTTCCTTTTCCCAAAATGTTTTAATTGCTGTTTCTACTTTTTTGTGTGCATTTAATGATGGGGTGTTTAATGATAAATGTGTCTGTTGGATGGCTTTAATGGTTTTTAAGATTAGATTTTGCTAGTGTGTATTAATTTGTGAGCTACCTTGGTGGTCCTTCTGCGACAGGCATTCTTCTAACAAACAAACAAACAAACAAATGTTTCCCTCATGACTAGACGCAAAGTTCCTTTGCCCAAGTATGAATAGAGATTTCTTTGCAATAGCTGTCTTTGGTAATATAGATATCATCCATATTCAAAGTGTAGTGCATAGGTGTCAAATTCGCAGCCCTCCAGATGTTATGGACTACAGTTCCCATCATCCCCTGCCAGCATCATGCTGGCAGGGGATGATGGGAGCTGTAGTCCATAACATCTGGATGGCCGCGAGTTCGACACCTGTGGTGTAGTGCCTGCATTCGGTGGAGTCATTTTGAGTTCCACTCCCTTATCCATGTGTCTTCAAATTATAAACGTATCTGAAAAAGGGCCATTAAGGTCTAAACCTGATGTTTATAAAAGCTTAAATAATTATTGTCACCCTGTAAGTGACTTTTCTCTGTGCCTTCATTTAATATAAAAGGATTTTTTATTAATGCAATTACTTTTTGTGTTAATGTTACGCATAATTAGATTCTTCAACAGAAAGTGGGAAATGGCCTCCTACAATCATTTTGCTGATTCTGATATTTGGAAATTTATTCCGGTTAACAGAAAGTAACTAAACTGGAAAATTATTTTTAGCCACGAAGGGTTGTAATTGGCTTGTATTTAATTACTCTTTAATGTGGCTTGGATTTATCACCCTGATAAAATATTAGTAACATGGGATTTGTGGTTCAGAGGGAAACACTAAAGTAACACTTATGTATTTAGTTGGAGAATTATTCTTGCTGAAAATTAAATATTCATTTGTGCTGGTTAGAAAAAAAACTTGCTTGGCTCAACCTGTGCTGGAGTCTGAAAATGAAACTGAACACTGCTTGGGAGACAGGAAGGAGGGTCGGCGCACCCGGCGGGAGGCGGCCAGGCCCAGGGGAATCCCCACATGCCATTTTGCCTGCCCCTCCCCCCGAAGTCTTGCTTGCTTCCTTGCAACCCCCTTCTGGTGCCTTTTTGTTTGTTTGTTTCCCGTCTGTGGTCTATTGTCATTTCGCTGGATTAAAGATAGATCTTCACTGCTAATGTAAAGAGAGAGAGAGAGCACTCCCCCACAATTGCAGATGATCAGTTCTGTTCATATTCCATTAAAAACCCTTGCAAACAAACAAACTCTTGCAGTGCCTCCTCAAAGGCCCTTTCCCCACTTACCCTTGTCGGAGGGTTGCTGCGCGCAATTCCCAGTGCGCGCAATTCCTGGTGTGCGCCCCGGCTTCCCCATTTGAAAAGGCGCCAGGAATTACGCAGGCTGAGGGGGCGCAAGAGAGGCAGCGCCGGGTGGCTGCATTCTCACCGCCCCTGAAGTGGGGAGTGCAGCTGGACCCCGCGCTACTTTAGGAGAGTAGCGTGGGGCTTAAGGTAAGTGGGGAAAGGGCCAAGGTGTCCAATTAGGGGGTCCGGCTCACCTTTCCAGGTAGCCTCTTCCACAGAGTAGGAGGTTCTTCCAAGGCCTTGTTAGGTTTTTGCCAACTGTCTCATCTCCAGTCCTGTCTTGGGACGTGTGGGTTGTTTGCCTTCTGAGGGTGGGAACCACATGAGCGGATCCTCTCCCAATAACCACACAAAGCTCTTTGCTGGGATAAACACTTGGCCATAGCCAATTTACTGACCAAACAAAACAGAAGCGTGAGGCGTAGCATGGGTCTTGATCTGGCCTGTCTGCTTCCTAGCGAAGCTCCCAAGGGCGGTTGCCCTGTATTGGGCTTCGCTCTGCTGAGGGGCTCTGCCGAGCGGACACTCCTGACAAGAGGTGTTCCCCGTTTGCCGGTTCGGCAGGGCGGTTGCCTCTTGCCGCCGTCGGCGCTTCCAGATCAATACCCATGTGCCACCGCCGTTGGCTATGACAGAAAAACACATGTAGTGCTATAACAAAAGACAGGGAGAGGTGGGTGGGCAAATCGTCGGCTGGCCAGAGCACCTGGCCAGCACAAAGGAGGGTTGTCCCTTTTAAAGGTTCAGTCAGCCCTCCCCTCTGGGTGATGTCAGCCCTGCCCTGACATGGTCCGGGCTTTCGCCTCTGCCCTTAGTTGGGTGGAAACAGTCACCTTGGCTCCACCTCCCCCACCCCAAGAGGCCACCGTAGCCGGTGGGTGATTCACAGCTGTCTTTCTCAACTACTGACATTGATCCTCCCAGCAGTGTGGTGTGAGGGACTCCTCCTCCTCTTTTGCTAAGAATGTAAGCAGATGATGTCTTTTAGGTAGTGACTTAGCAGGTTGAGTCATTAGATCCAGCCCATAGCTTAGCAGCACTGCAATGAAATTGAGAAAAATCTTCAGTCTTAGTGTATAACAGTGGTCCTCAACCTTCCTAATTCCGCGACCCTTTAAAACAGTTCCTCATGTTGTGGTGACCCCCAACCATAAAATTATTTGTGTCTCAGTCCTTAAACCATTGAAAATATGTGTAGAAGAAGAAGAAGAAGAAGAAGAAGAAGAAGAAGAAGAAGAAGAAGAAGAAGAAGAAGAAGAAGAAGAAGAAGAAGAAGAAGAAGAAGAAGAAGAGGAGGAGGAGGAGGAGGAGGAGGAGGAGGAGGAGGAGGAGGAGGAGGAGGAGGAGGAGGAGGAGGAGGAGGAGTTTGGATTTATATCCCCCCTTTCTCTCCTGCAGGAGACTCAAAGGGGCTTACGATCTCCTTGCCCTTCCCCCCTCACAACAAACACACTGTGAGGTAGGTGGGGCTGAGAGAGCTCCAAGAAGGTGTGACTAGCCCAAGGTCACCCAGCTGGCGTGTGTGGGAGTGTACAGGCTAATCTGAATTCCCCAGATAAGCCTCCACAGCTCAGGTGGCAGAGCTGGGAATCAAACCCGGTTCCTCCAGATTAGATACACAAGCTCTTAACCTCCTATGCCACTGCTACTCCCCCCCCCGAAAGGGGTCGCGACCCACAGGTTGAGAACCGCTGCTGTATAAGGATATACAAGCATCCAGATTAATATGCAGTACAGATGGACTTTGCCTTCAGTAGCTATATCTTCCGTTATATTTCTCTGTAGGCAGCATGCAGTATTGTTTAGTTAGTTCACTGATTCTTCGGAAGAAGAAGAAGAGGAGGAGGAGGAGGAGGAGGAGGAGGAGTTTGGATTTATATCCCCCTTTTCTCTCCTATAGGAGACTCAAAGGGGCTGACAATCTCCTTGCCCTTCCCCCCTCACAACAAACACCCTGGGAGGTAGGTGGGGTTGAGAGAGCTCCGAGAAGCTGTGACTAGCCCAAGGTCACCCAGCTGGCGTGTGTGGGAGTGCACAGGCTAATCTGAATTCCCCAGATAAGCCTCCACAGCTCAAGCGGCAGAGCTGGGAATCAAACCCAGTTCCTCCAGATCAGAGTGCACCTGCTCTTAGTCACTGCTCTTAGCCACTACGCCACTGCTGCTCTTTCTCTTCTGTAAGGAGACTCAAGGGGGCTAACAAACTCCTTTACCTTCCTCTCCCCATAACAGACACCTTGTGAGACAGGTGGGGCTTGGAGAGTTCTGAAGAACTGTGATTGGCCCAAGGTCACCCAGCAGGGTACAGTGGGAGGAGCAGGGAAACAAATCCAGATCACTAGATTAGAGTCTATTGCTCATGTGGAGGAGGGAAGAATCAAACCCAATTCTCCAGATTAGAGTCCACCTGCTCTTAACCACTACGCTACCCTGGTTCTAGTTCCCTCTGATACCCTGAAAACTATTTATCATCTTATTAAGCCTGACTTTCAAAACCCTGCACAGACTTCCATGGGAGTGAGCCGTTGAGTTCAACTTTCTGATATTTAATTTCATCCTTGCAACAATCTCACCTCCACTCCCCTCGTCCCTGATGTCAGTCCTAAACTACTTTCCTCAAGAGGAAGAAATTACTAACTAATCTTTTGGCAGTCCTCACTTCTGTCCCTCTGGGTGGGACATTCTAGCAAGATGGGAGAGGTTAAATCTTCTGTAGAACTAATCTCTAGAGTGCTCTGAGTTTGAGAGAGTCTCCTGGCGTCTTGTTTTTGCAGTCTTTCCCAGCACTGCAACCTTCGGAGCATGGAGCCCCAATTAATAAAATGCCATGGGAGGACATTTCTCCACAGTCACAATCAAGAAGTTTATCAGATCACCTAGGTCCTTTCCCCACTTACCTTAAGCCCCGCGCTACTCTCCTCAAGTAGCGCGGGGTCCAGCTGCACTCCCCACTTCAGGGGTGGCGAGAACGCAGCCGCCCCAACACTGCCTCTCTCGCGCCCCCTCAGCGCGCGTCATCCCTGGCACTGGAGAAAACGGCGCCTTTTGATGACCCCACGCAGAGCGCAGGGTCGTGGGGAAGCCAAGGCGCGCGCCAGAAATGACGTGCGCAGTGAGTGGAGCGCAGCGACAGTGGTAGAGGGAAAAGTGGGGGAAGAAGAAGAAGAAGAAGAAGAAGAAGAAGAAGAAGAAGAAGAAGAAGAAGAAGAAGAAGAAGAAGAAGAAGAAGAAGAAGAAGAAGAAGAAGAAGAAGAAGAAGAAGAAGAAGAAGAAGAAGAGGAGGAGGAGGAGGAGGAGGAGGAGGAGGAGGAGGAGGAGTTTGGATTTATATCCCCCTTTTCTCTCCTATAGGAGACTCAAAGGGGCTGACAATCTCCTTGCCCTTCCCCCCTCACAACAAACACCCTGGGAGGTAGGTGGGGCTGAGGGAGCTCCGAGAAGCTGTGACTAGCCCAAGGTCACCCAGCTGGCATGTGTGGGAGTGTACAGGCTAATCTGAATTCCCCAGATAAGCCTCCACAGCTCAGGCGGCAGAGCTGGGAATCAAACCCGGTTCCTCCAGATTAGATACACGCGCTCTTAACCTCCTACGCCACTGCTGCTCCTAGAAAGAAACAAAGAATGGCCCCTAGAAAGAAACAAAAGCACCCCAAACTGTCTTCCCTGTATGATCACCAAGGAATGAGTCTCACCAACCATTAGCACGAAAAGGAAGAACTATTTGCAAGCTTGAGCTCGAGCCATTTTTAATAGCAATTGAAATAGTATGCTTTAAAATACCTGCAAGTCTACAAAAAAACCAGAACAGGAGCTCAACCCTCAGACAAAATCCCATTTCTGCCTGCAGACGTCTCTCATCAGACTGAAAGAATACGCGATGTTTTCAAAACACAGCAAGGAATTACTTTTTCTTGCAAATGCTATATTATACGTACGTTCTCTTGTTTTCCAGAAGGGACTTGAAAGTGGAAATTAATTCTAGGTAGGAAGTAGGGGTTACATAGTTGTGTCTCTGCAGTTCAGCATAGAAACTCTCAGACAGAATAATGGTTGTAGTATGGAATTTTTGACACATATCAATGCAGCCGTTCCGGGTTTGCTCTGACATTTCGATATCTTCCAGGGAGCGGGTGGCAACGGCATGCAAGGCGTCTGAAGGCCACGACTGCATGGAAGAGAAAAGACTCCAGCTGAGTTACTAATCATACAAAAAGAGGCACTGAATATTAACTGGTTCACTTAGGAAGCAAATCATAGCACTGAACAACCTTAATTACCGTATATACTCATGTATAAGTCGAATTTTTCAGCACATTTTAATGCTGAAAAAGCTCCCCTCGACTTATATGCGGGTCATTAAATTTTTTTGTGTGTTTTTACTTTGCCGGCCAGCAGGGGGTGCAGTTTTTATGCTAGCGACACCAAATTTTCAGGGTACCCTCAGAAGACACTCCTGATGATACCAGCCAAGTTTGGTAAAGTTTGGTTCAGGGGATCCAAAGTTATGGACCCCCAAAGGAGGTGCCCCCATTCCCCATTGTTTTCAATGGGAGCTATTAGTAGATGGGGCTACCCTTTTGAGGGTCCATAACTTTGGACCCTCTGAACCAAACTTCACCAAACCTGGCTGGTCTCATCAGGAGAGTCTCTTTATGATACCAGCCAGGTTTGGTGAAGTTTGGGTCAGGGGATCCAAAGTTATTGATCCCCAAAAGGGTGCCCCATCCCCCATTGTTTACAATGGAAGCTAATAGTAGATTTTCCATTTCTGATAATATCCCTCTTAAAATCTAAGTTGAGTTACATTTGGACATACAGATGATGATGAGGAATCCAGTTTTGAAGGATTTTAACTCTTGTGTTTTAGCTTGGTTGCTGATTGAGCTAAGGTTTTTGTACTTTTAAAGTTATTGTTGATACCATATTGTTCTTGTTGACCCTCTTTTCCACTTACAGAGCCAGTTTACTGTTTTTCTTTGAAATAAATATTCAAAAACATTTAACCTACTGATGCCTCAATTGATGCAATTTTATTGGCATCTATTTTTATTTTTGAAATTTACCAGCAGCTGCTGCATTTCCCACCCTCGACTTATACGCGAGTCAATAAGTTTTCCCAGTTTTTTGTGGTAACATTAGGTGCCTCGACTTATATGCGGGTCGACTTATACACGAGTATATACGGGGTAAATCTAAAACAGTGATGGTGAACCTTTTCGAGACCGAGTGCCCAAATTGCAACCCAAAACCCGCTGATTTATCACAAAGTGCCAACACGGCGATTTAACTTGAATACTGAGGTTTTAGTCCTGCACCGCTCTGCCCTGTGCTGCTTCAGTGCCTCCACCCCACCCGCTCAAGCAGGGGCCAGCCTGCTCTAGCCTCCAGCAAGTCCCACGCACACCTCTGCGCCTCTCTAGCATCTCCACCTCCTCTGCCCCCACCCTCAGACATCACCCACCCGGAGCACAGGTACCCAGGCCAGCCTAGATATGTGTGTGGGGTGTGTGTGATTTTCCACCCCCCCCCCCATGATGAACTCTGTGCACGTGTGCCCACAGAGAGGGCTCTGAGTGCCACCTCTGGCACCCGTGCCATAGGTTCGCCATCACTGATCTAAAAGATGGGCCGTCCAACCAGAGCACTGGGGCAGCTGGGGGCGGTGCAGCTGCAGCACAACCGTGCCACCTCCAGAAGCTTTTCAGTGGCGGGGGGAAGCAAAGAACAAAATCCCCTCCCAGCCACCAAAAAGCACTCCATTGGGCTCCATGGGCTTACACCACCCAAAGAGATGGCATAAGTCCAGGCCTGGGGCGCCTAAGTCCCAAGAGGCAAACCAGGATGGAAGCTAACATTAGCTACACCCCCGGCCATGATTCCGGAACACCCCCACTATGCTGGCAGAGCCGGTGGGGGCACAGAAGTCCAGACATGGCCCTGTTGGCCACATCAATCCATTGTGAAGGGCTGTGGTGGCCGCCTACCAGCAGATTTGCCCCTCCGCAGGGCAAGTGCCTCAGAGAGAGCAAACCCACTGGCGTAGGGCCCCACAGCCAGAGGTGGGATCCAGCAGGTTCTCACAGGTTCCCAAGAGTAGGTTACTAATTATTTGTGTGTGCCAAGAGGGGGTTACCAATTGGTGATTTTGCCACGTGATTTTTGCCTTAGTTACGCCCCTCCTCTCAGCAGTACCGAGCAGAACTTGAAGCAGTCTAGCAGGAGGTGCATCGGTGTGCATGGCAGCCTGCGCCTGCGTGCATTTGTTTCCTGCCCAAGGACCGGCACAGCGACTGCGTCCTTGCCACAGCCCCGCCCAGGAATGCCCCACCCCAGGAATGCCCGCCCCTGCCCCTGCCCCTGCCGTGCCCTGCCCCGCCCCATTGGCGCTATGCCACAGTTTGAATCCCACCACCATAGGAACCTGTTACTGAAATATTTGGATCCCATCACTGCCCACAGACTTCACAATTCCCTTCAGTTTCCCCCACCACATAGGGCCATTAGTCCTTTATGCTACCAAAGCACAGTAGAGAAATTCTGTGTAATCTACAACTGTGGTTTCCAACCAGTGGTATGAACATCACTGGTGCAGAAGTAGCACAGGTGGGATATGGGGTTTTTATAACAGCCACAAACAATGCACTGTCCCTGAATCCCCTTGCCCATCTACAGGTGGGGTGTGAAACGTCCACGAGGACAAATTATGTCATCAGGTTATAAAGTCAACTAGAATGGTGAGTGATCCACCCCAGGTGTATTCTGACTCAGTTCAATTATTGAGCCATTTATTATAGTTTTCTTCAAAATACGTATTCTTTCTGCCTGGTGCATTGTCTTTTATTGATCTCCAAAGTAATACTGTTATTGGCTATAACCTCTCAAAACATTGAAATTGAAAGATGGTTCTCATGATAGCCACCTGTTAGATCCACACATTCAATATAATCAAATCAAAGAGTCTTCCAGAGACCATACAGTTTCAGATTGCAGTGAGAGTCGAATGGGTTGGATCTTCTTTTGACTGAGAAGGACTTTGTCCTATGGGTGCTTCCCCTTATAGGAAATCTCCTTTCCTGCTGAAAACTAGTACATCAAACAACAATGGGATCTGCTGCCGAGGGAGGTGGTGAGCTCCCCGTCACTGGCAGTCTTTAAAGTGGCTGGACAAACACTGATCTAGGATGATCCCGCAATGAGCAGGGGGTTGAACTGGCTGGCCTGTATGGACCCTTCCAACTGTTATGATTCTACAAACAAAACATTTCCAAATAAGAATAGCATATTAACAAAGCTCTGTTTCTTACTATGTATTCCTTCCCAAAATGTACACACTGTAAAATATTCTACCTGAAACCAATCAATAGTGCAGCAGTTAACAAGAGCCGGAAATTTTCGAAGGCGATTGCGGAATGCATCTCCAATGGGACTCATGGCCAATACAATATGCAGTTGGTCCCGACAGCGGTCAATGAACATGTTGAAAAGGGCAATGGGGCTACCGTCCGTTTGCTTTGTTTTGTCCCGTTGGCGATCTATTTGACGCATCTTTTCGCAAATTTCTTGCTTCTCATCCACTGCAAAGAGATTTGGTATTTCCCCAGCATTTAGCAAGTTGTTTATATCCTCTAAAAATGACTCCCTTTTGATCTGGGTGTCAGTGAATAAGAAAACTCCTTGCATCTCGCCTTCAGTAGATCTCCGTAAGATGACTTTCAGGTCTTCATGCCATTCGTTGGTTCCATAGCTCTTTGATATTTCAACCTGGAAAGGTGTATAATCAGCCATATGAGCAGCTAAACGAGTGAGAGATTGCCGCCCACTTCCTCCGACACCAACCAAAAGGGCATGGCTACGAGGTTGCTTTAAAATACGGGAAATTCGACAGACATGTTCTATGGCAAATCGAAATAACACCAGCTGCATGGGTTTTTTGGTCATGTTATTGTATTCTTCCAGATGGCTTTCTACAACAGTTCTCAACTCATCCACATTAAAAACCTCTCTGTAGCTGGTATCCTCCTTTTTAGGATCATGAAAATCACAGAACATCAGACTTCGCAAATCATCTTCTTCCACTATCCCGTCATAATTGAAATCCAATCTCTGGAAAAGTTCGTTGAAGTCCTCATTCATGTGTTGTTCCACTACTTCCTGAATGCATCCGACAAGCCAGGATCGATCCGCTTTATCTACTAAACGATCATAATACACTCTAAGGACCTGTACAAGACATGACAGTATGATCAGTGGAGTAATTGATGAGACATACTAGTCACAAATACAAAAAAAGCAGCTCCTCTCCATAATAATGTGAAATAAAAGTTGCAAAGCAGATTCAGAGACTTTTATTAGGCATATATAAACAGATTTGAACATCTGACAGACTTTATGGAAAATTTGTATTTTCTATCAACCATCTCTATATTGAATGGCATAAACTAGGTGAAAACATAAAGAACTATTAAGACCTCTAAAACAAAAAAAAGATATGTAATGGCTTACGTAATTCTGTAGGGAAATACAACTTTGAGAACATCAGAATCAGAAAACCTTTATTCATTTTAATTTGGAATGTTTGTGGTCATGTAGCAGAAGTCAGGAAATTAAGAGAGTAGAAAAAGCTAAAGCTACAGCAAAATACAGTTACACAAGCTTCTGAGCTACAGAAAATGAGCTGGAAAAATATATATTTATGTTTCACTCAAGAGTTAATGCAGGTAAAAATTTAAAAGCGCAATTTTTTAATCAAGTGGGGAAATCGGAACAGTAAAAATTTGACATCTCTTCTTCTCGAATGCTGTAAGCCAATCCAAACAGATTAGGGCTTCTAAACCTTAGCGCTTCTAAAAGTTGCTGGAGCTTGTACATAAGCAATTTCCAGGGGCATTGACAACCTAATTTGGCGTCTTCTTCGCCTGGACCAGCCGCAACTGGGAAGACCAACAATAAAGACCTTTCTGAAACCTTCATCTCTGCCCTTCTTGAAGAAGAAGACAGTTCAGACAATAGCAGCCAGAAACCCTTCTGTCAGCCCTATTCTTCTGTGACATTATAACATCTTGGCCAGAGAAACTTTAAAAGGGGCTTGGACAGATTTATGGAGAAGTCGATCGATGGCTACCCATCTTGATCCTCCTTGATCTGAGATTGCAAATGCCTTAGCAGACCAGGTGCTCGGGAGCAGCAGCAGCTGCAGGAGGAGGCCTTTGCTTTCATATCCTGCACATGAGCTCCCAAAGGCACCTGGTGGGCCACTGCTAGTAGCAGAGTGCTGAACAAGATGGACTCTGGTCTGATCCAGCAGGCTCTTTCTTATGTTCTTATGTTCTAACTGTTGGCATTCTTAAGGGGGCTCCCTCAGTTGACCTGCCGTGTTAAATCGCAGGGTCATGTCAAATTGCGTACATCTGGAACAAGATGTACCTATTGATCCTAAGTCAATTAAATTTCGGCCCAACAAAAAAACTGTTTTATATCATTTGTGTGTGTCCTTATAGGACAAAATTTACCACGGGACTAGCGGACGTTAACCACATAATCATCCATTACATATATTTGTTTGCATTGACTGCAAAAAAAAAACAACCCGCTCCAAATTTATGTCTATGACAAAATAATGTGTAAATTTGTTCAGTTAACTGGGCACCCAGTTGATATAGCTCAGTAGAGTTTTATAGCTGTTTTACCATTTTATATTTGTTTTATTGCTGTATATGCCTCTATATTTGCACATTTTATATGCTGAGTATGGTTCTATTTTTGTATATTTTAATTCATGGGATTTTATATTGTAATTGCCTTTGGCTAGAAATAATAAAGTGTATGGTATGGTATGCTAACAGAAAGAAGCAAGCATGTTACCAAACAAAATCATATAGAAACTTTTGTTAAGCGTGTGTTATCTGCACACTGGGAAATGTCTATCCTGGCTTTTGCTAAATGAAGTTGTTAAAAGAAAGCACTTGAGACTAACTTCTACAGAACGTGATATATTTTCCAGCTGCAAAGGTTTCTAGCTCTACCCAGTTATCAATATGCATAACATTATCTGTATATTTGATCAAACTTCAGATGCTTAGAACTTTTACCTCATAACTATAAAATTCAAAACAACCAACTAAATTGTCCTAGAATAAAATACATTCTCATCGGATTGAGGCACATTCTTCAGTTATTTCCTGTCAGGGAATTTACCTCATGAACCCAAAGGCATTTTATTGTGGCCATAGAAGCTGTTGTTTCAGGTCTGGACAGACAAACACCTTGAATCACCCGAGAGAAATCTCGCAAGTTGAACAAGTAGTGGGATTTAGTGGGCGTAGGAAGCAAGTTCTTCATTGCCTCTTTATACACAGTCATGGTGCTATTGATAATCTGGGCAGTTAGTTCCAAACATTCTGGAGGGAAGTTATAACTGTTGGTTGAAACAAAACACAAGAAACAAAATTACTGGCCCTGGTCAAAATGAGACTTTAGTATTTTTTCGACATTTGCGGGCTTATTAAGGCTGCTGGGTAAGTAAAGTTGTGAAGCGAAAGTTAATTAGTAACTCAAGCAGAAGATTTCGAGACACAAAACAAAGCAATTCCGCTGGTATTTGTTTATTAAGTTGTTATAATATTTTGAGCAGGAATTCAGCACTGTAATTAACAGTTTTTGCAGAGAAATACACTGCTGCACATTATGTTCTGAAACAAATTATGACTAGACTCACATAAGAAAAGGGGGTGCAACAGTAAATATTAATAGGACTACAGCTACTGTTGCACTCTGGCTATAACTAATTTTTCAAATACGTATATCTATATACATGAGTTTATATCATTGTTCATATTTTTTATATTTCATTAGTTATAAATACAATCATTTCTTGTCAACAACATCCAACAGGTAAGTTCAACTTATTTTTAACAATTATAACAGATAGATTCAGGGTCATCCATATTAATTCAGGTAAGTATTTAGTTCATACTCTCCCATCAGTTCAACATCCATAAGGTAAGTATTCAATCAAGGCGAAAACATGTATATACATAAATATATATTCAGTCCATCTTGGTTCATCAAC